>NW_024730202.1:572500-615000 GCF_018991925.1 Homarus americanus | reverse complement strand
GATTAGTAGGGAAGATGAGATTAGTGAGGAGGATGATATTTGTGAGGGAGGATGACATTAGTGAGGGAGGATGAGATTAGTGAGGGAGGATGAGATAAGTGAGGGAGGAGAATGATTAGTGAGGAGGATGATTAGTGAGGGAGGATGAGATTAGTGAGGGAGGATGAGATTAGTGAGGGAGGATGAGATTAGTGAGGGAGGATTTGTGAGGAGGATGAGATTAGTGAGGGAGAAAGAAATCAGGACGGATATATTTTCTCCTTGTACAGTTTGAAACTTTGATGTCGACACTTTTCTTCATAATTTTTATTCTCTGTTATTACGATTTATTTTTTCTCTCTCTTTCTCTATCTCTTCTGCTCTCTACTCTCTTTATCTCTCTCTATCTTACTCTCTCGCTGTCTGTCTGTTCGTCTGTCTGTCTGTCTGTATGATCGATGGCCAAAGGATAATCATCACAGAAGACCACCACTACTACCACCATCATCCCACCAACACTACCATCATCCCACCACCACCACTTACCTCAATTACCACTATCACCACCATTATTTCCACCACCATCATCCCACCGCCATGCCATTTCCACAGCAACACCATCCCTATACCCACAACCTACCACCATATAACCAACGCAATCACCACAACTACCACTATTACCACCTACCACCACTAACAACACAAACCCCATCTTCACCACCTCACCACCACTACCACCACCACCAAAAAATCACCATCCTCAACCACCCACCACTTTTCCCACCACCAACACCATCACCATCTACCACCATTCCCACCAACACCATCACCACCAACATCACCAATCCCCAAAACCACCTACCACCATTCCCACCACCAAAACCATCACCATCTACCACCATTCCCAACACCATCACCATCTACCACCATATATCACTAGACACACACTATCGAGGCTGGAATTACGGACAAGCTGCCTGTTAACAGAACACCATCCGGCCGGGAGTTTGGTGACACTTGGTGATGAATTAGAGTCCGATGTGTCACGCTGATGGATACTGGTGACTGAGGAACTGGGGATACTGGTGACTGAGGAACATACTGGTGACTGAGGAACATACTGGTGACTGAGGAACATACTGGTGACTGAGGAACTGGGATACTGGTGACTGAGAACTGGGATACTGGTGACTGAAGAACTGGTGATACTGGTGACTAAGGAACATACTGGTGACTGAGATGGGGATACTGGTGACTGAAGAACTGGGGATACTGGTGACTGAGGACATACTGGTGACTGAGGAACTGGGGATACTGGTGACTGAAGAACTGGGGATACTGGTGACTGAGGAACTGGTGATGGTGAGGAACTGGTGATACTGGTGACTAAGGAACATACTGGTGACTGAGGAACTGGGGATACTGGTGACTGAACTGGTGATACTGGTGACTAGGAACTGGGGATACTGGCTGACTGAGGACTGGTGATACTGGTGACTGAGGAACTGGGGATACTGGTGACTGAGGAACTGGTGATACTGGTGACTAGGAACATACTGGTGACTGAGGCTGGGATACTGGTGACTGAGGAACTGGTGATACTGGTGACTGAGGAACTGGGGATACTGGTGACTGAGGAACTGGTGATACTGGTGACTGAAGAACAGGGGTCTGGTGACTGAGACTGGGATACTGGTGAAGAACTGGGATACTGGTGACTGAAACTGGTGATACTGGTGACACAGGTGACTGAGGAACTGGGGATACTGGTGACTGAGGAACATACTGGTGACCTGAGGAACTGGGGATACTGGTGACTGAAGAACTGGGGATACTGGTGACTGAGGAACTGGGGATACTGGTGACTGAGACATACTGGTGACACTGAACTGGGGATGCGGTGACTGAGGAACGGGATACTGGTGACTGAAGAACTGGGATACTGGTGACTGAGGAACATACTGGTGACTGAGGAACTGGGGATACTGGTGACTGAAGAACTGGGATACTGGTGACTGAGGAACTGGTGATACTGGTGACTGAGACTGGTGATACTGGTGACTAGGAACATACTGGTGACTGAGGAACTGGGGATACTGGTGACTGAGGAACTGGTGATACTGGTGACTGAGAACTGGTGATACGGTGACTAAGGAATACTGGTGACTGAGGAACTGGGGATACTGGTGACTGAAGAACTGGGGATACTGGTGACTGAGGAACTGGTGATACTGGTGACTGAGGAACTGGTGATACTGGTGACTGAGGAACTGGTGATACTGGTGACTGAGGAACTGGTGATACTGGTGACTGAGACTGGTGATACTGAGACTGGTACTGGTGAGTGAACGGTGATGAGGAACTGGTGATACTGGTGACTGAGGAACTGTGATACTGGTGACTGAGGAACATACTTAGTATATTGGGAAATGATTGTGTAAAGTATCTCTTTAATGTGTTCCTATGTCAACATTATTCTCTATCTCTCTCTATCTCTATGTTACTGAATCTCTCTATCTCTCTATCTCTCCCGTATCTCTCTCCTCTCTCTTTAATTAACGAAGGTGTGTGTGTGTGTGTGTGTGTGTGTGTGTGTGTGTGTGTGTGTGTGTGTGTGTGTGTGTGTGTGTGTGTGTGTGTGTGTTTCATATGGCACTTTGCCCTCACTTGTGAAGACCGGCGCCTCTGTCCTCACTCTCCTCCCGGCCCCTCTGTCCTCACTCTCCTCCCGGCCCCTCTGTCCTCCTCTCCTCCGCCCCTCTGTCCTCCTCTCCTCCCGGCCCCTCTGTCCTCCTCTCCTCCCGGCCCCTCTGTCCTCCTCTCCTCCCGGCCCCTCTGTCTCCTCTCCTCCCGACCCCTCTGTCCTCACTCTCTCCCGGCCCCTCTGTCTCCTCTCCTCCCGGCCCCTCTGTCCTCACTCTCCTCCCAGCCCCTCTGTCCTCCCTCTCCTCCCGCCCCTCTGTCCTCACTCTCCTCCCGCCCCTCTGTCCTCACTCTCCTCCCCGGCCCTCTGTCCTCCTCTCCTCCCGGCCCCTCTGTCCTCACTCTCCTCCCGGCCCCTCTGTCCTCCTCTCCTCCCAACCCTCTCCTCCTCCCGCCCTCTGTCCCTCCTCTCCTCCCGCCCCTCTGTCCTCCCTCTCTCCTCCCAGCCCCTCTGTCCTCACTCTCCTCCCGACCCCTCTGTCCTCACTCTCCTCCGGCCCCTCTGTCCTCCTCTCCTCCCGGCCCCTCTGTCCTCACTCTCCTCCAGCCCTCTGTCCTCCCTCTCCTCCCGGCCTCTGTCCTCCTCTCCTCCGGCCCCTCTGTCCTCACTCTCCTCCCGGCCCCCTGTCCTCACCTCCCCGGCCCCTCTGTCCTCACTCTCCTCCCCCCCTCGTCCTCACTCTCCTCCCGGCCCCTCTGTCCTCCTCTCCTCCCGGCCTCTGTCCTCACTCTCTCCGGCCCCTCTGTCTCCTCCTCTCCTCCGGCCCCTCTGTCCTCACTCTCCTCCCGGCCCCTCTGTCCTCACTCTCCTCCCGGCCCCTCTGTCCTCCACTCTCCTCCCGGCCCCTGTCCTCACTCTCCTCCCGGCCCCTCTGTCCTCTCCTGGCCCCTCTGTCCTCACTCCTCCCGGCCCTCTGTCCTCACTCTCCTCCCGGCCCCTCTGTCCTCACTCTCCTCCCGGCCCCTCTGTCTCACTCTCCTCCCTCCCGGCCCCTCTGTCCTCACTCTCCTCCCGGCCCCTCTGTCCTCACTCTCCTCCCGACCCCTCTGTCCTCACTCCTCCCGGCCCTGTCCTCACCTCCCGCCCCTCTGTCCCTCCCTCTGTCTCCTCTCCTGGCCCCTGTCCTCACTCTCTCCCTGCCCCCTGTCCTCACTCTCCTCCCGGCCCCTCTGTCCTCACCTCCTCCCGGCCCCTCTGTCCTCCCACTCTCCTCCCGGCCCCTCTGTCCTCACTCTCCTCCCGGCCCTCTGTCCCCACCTCCTCCCGGCCCCTCTGTCCTCCTCTCCCCGGCCCCTCTGTCCTCCACTCTCCTCCCGGCCCCTCTGTCCTCACTCTCCTCCCGGCCCCTCTGTCCTCACTTCCTCCCGCCCCTCTGTCCTCACTCTCCTCCCGGCCCCTCTGTCCTCACTCTCTCCGCCCCCCACCCCTCCTCCCGCCCCTGTCCTCACTCTCCTCCCGGCCCCTCTGTTCCTCACTCTCCTCCCGGCCCCTCTGTCCTCACTCTCCTCCCGGCCCCTCTGTCCTCTCACTCTCCTCCCGGCCCCTCTGTCCTCACTCTCCTGGCCCCTCTGTCCTCACTCTCCTCCCATCCCTGTAGACCCCCACTAACAACCACCATCACCACCACAACCACCATCACCACCACAACCACCATCACCACCACAACCACCATCACCACCACAACCACCATCACCACCACAACCACCATCACCACCACAACCACCATCACCACAACCACCATCACCACCACAACCACCATCACCACCACAATTACTATAAAAAACATTAGTAGCAATATTATTAACTATAGTAACAACATTTACAACTAAAACAACAACATGAGTATCAAAAACATCAATAACAACAACAATAACACAGACAACAACAACAACCACCACCACCACATATCAATAACCACAACATCAACAACCACCACCACCACCACTACAAAGTCAACAACCACCACAACCACAACATCAATAACCACACACAGCACACACCACCACCACCACAATATCAATAACCACAACATCAACAACCACCACCACCACCACTACAAAGTCAACAACCACCACAACCACAACATCAATAAAGAAAAGCCTCAATATATTATACCAACCCTTCCCTCCCTCCCACCACCCAGGCAAGGTAATCCAGCCCAGGTGTCATCTCTTAGTTATTTATTCGTGGGATCCTATAACACATTTTTACTCTCTCTCTCTCTCTCTCTCTCTCTCTCTCACCTGCACCGCCATCACTTACCTCTAGTCTATACTGTATCCTGAGGGGAGCATCAGGCCGATAAATTGTAACGTGAGAGAATGAGATATTTATTATATGTATATATATCCTAAGTTGAGGTTGTGTCCCGTCTTTATTGTGTGTGTGTAGAAGAGAGAGAGAGAGAACTATTGGTTTAATTTGGCAGCATCAATTGAAGCCTTTTGGGAGGTTATTCGTTATTAAAGTGTGATGAATTCGATTGTGTGGTTGAGGCTGAGGTACTTCATAACACGACTCAGGAACCTATGAAGAACTTCCTCATGACTTCCAACATTGTCTTTCCTTCTTCAGTAGTACAGTACTATCAAGGGCGTCACATACACTCACAAAACAACCCCGCCCTCACACACATAACAACCCCCCACACACAACACCTCCCCCACACACACAGCACCTCCCCACAGCACCTCCCACACACAACACCCCCCCACACGCACCTCCCCCCACACACACAACACCTCCCCCACACACACACACACAACACCTCCCCCCCACACACACACAACACCTCCCCACACACACACACAACACCCCCCCACACAGCACCTCCCCCACACACAACACCCCCACACACACTGCCTCCCCCACACACACACAACACTTCCCCCACACACACAACACCTCCCCCACCCTCCCCACACAGCACCTCCCCACACACACAACACCTCCCCACACACACACAACACCTCCCCACACACACACAACCTCCCCCCACACCTTCCACCCCCACGTCCCAGTAATCCGATAGATACCTCATGAAATTGATAGATTCTCGATACCTTAGTTTATGGACGGAGCCCAAATTATCTGACCACTTACAAGTACTGAAATAAACCATTTAGAAAACAATTTCATGGAGTTTTATAAGACCCATAAACCTTTTGGGAGTTGGCAAAGGAAAATAAACCTCACGGGTCTGTAAAATGAAATAAAACTTCAAGTTCTCGTAAAACCCGATTGACCTTAAGACATTGTAAACCCGAGGAAGTTTTAAAGATGTAAACTGCCATCATCTGCAGAGCTGGTGAGCCTTAAACTACTACCAGGTAAACCTAAATCGTCAACATTAAGTAAACATTCAACATCAACATCAATTATACCTTCTAAATCAACACCAAATAAACCTAAAACCTATAAATGTAAACCCAGGAACTTTAAACCACAAAAAAAATAAACCTTACTACCTTTTAAACCATAATCAACTCCAACGCCTACTTTAAACCTAATAAACCAAGATCTCTTTAAACCCAGTAATCACCAAAGCCTTCCCAAAGCTTAATAAACCCGTCCATCCTAATAAAACACACACACACACACGCACATACACACACACACGCACACACACACACACACACAAAATTATTGATATATTCACAAATTATTTTCGTTTTTGGCAAAAGGTTAATGTATTTGTTAATTGTAATATGAGACAGGTAATTACGCTGTTAAAAGAGGTTAATACAAGTGGTTAATGGGCTAAAAGAGCTTAGTGAGAGTGGTT
Source organism: Homarus americanus (assembly GCF_018991925.1). Classification (NCBI taxonomy): domain Eukaryota; kingdom Metazoa; phylum Arthropoda; class Malacostraca; order Decapoda; family Nephropidae; genus Homarus; species Homarus americanus. The sequence continues at coordinate 608,533 of NW_024730202.1, read as the reverse complement.
AATGCGTTAAATGAGGTCAATAATAGTGGTTAATGCGTTAAAAAGTCAATACTAGTGGTTAATGCGTTAAAAAAGGTCAATACTAGTGGTTAATGCGTTAAAAAAGGTCAATACTAGTGGTTAATGCGTTAAAAGAGGTTAATACTAGTGGTTTGTACGTTAAAAGAGGTCAATACTAGTGGTTAATGCGTTAAAACAGGCCAGTACATAATGTAGCAGGAAGCAGGTTAATATGACTCCTATAGAAAACTTTAACCAGATGTCTATAGGTTAAAGGCTTATGTTATGGTAAGACAGAACCAGAGTAAGGCACTGTGTATAGATTACTGAGACACCCTGTATGTATGTATGTATGTATGTATGTATGTATGTATGTATGTATGTATGTATGTATGTATGTATGTATTGATTGTGTATGTATGTATGTATGTATGTATGTATGTATGTATGTATGTATGTATGTATGTATGTATGTATGTATTGATTGTGCTTGTATGTATGTATGTATGTATGTATGTATGTATGTATGTATGTATGTGTGTGTGTGTGTGTGTGTGTGTGTGTGTGTGTGTGTGTGTGTGTGTGTGTGTGTGTGTGTCTCATCATTCAACATTACAGGTAAAGACAATTAATGGCTGAAACTTAACAAATAAAGCGATATTTTTTGTCACATCAAGTCAGACCGTCCACGAGTTGGTTTAATCTATTACAAAACTTAAACCATTTGTTCACCACACCAAGTGAACAACAACAACAACACCCATATGTTCACCACGCCTAATGAACAACAACACCCACATGTTCACCACGCCTAATGAACAACAACACCCATATATTCACCACATCAAGTGAACAACAACACCCAAATGTTCACCACGCCTAATGAACAACAACACTATATATGTTCACCACGCCTAATGAACAACAATACCCTTTTGTTCACCATACCTAATGAACAACCACACCCATTTATTCACCACACCTAATGAACAACAACACCAACAACACCCATTTGTTCACATAGAAGTTGACGAACAAATTCCACTTTGGTAGTAGTAACCCGACTCGGATAAAACCCACCGGCCATAAAATGCCATGACTTAAGCATAAAATACCGGGAACCTCATCAATGCACCTCTAAACATTTTCAGAGCTCCATAAAACAGCGCCACACCATTAGAGTTCACCCGGCGTGTCTAATATGACCAAATTATATACCCAGCCCCGGTAACATGATATTTTGGGTTAATTTTTGCCCTTTCTTTCCGTCGCCTCTAAAAATCCCGTAAAAAACCCCAATGCGATGTGCCCTTTCTTTCCGTCGCCTCTAGAAACAACTCCCATGCCTCTCATCACACCAGCCTATATACAGTATACGCTCTACCACGTAAAATAGTTCTACCCAAATAGAGTTCATTCTTAAGGCGAGGATCCAGCGAGTGTCGGATATTTTTACCGACCTTGGACGAGATGGAATATGTTCTTATTTTATTATGTTATATTTTATTTTATTTATTTTTTTATATTCTATTTTATCTTATTTCATTTTTGTGGCGGTGGTAAGTTCGACTAAAGTGTAGTTCTCTTTTACATCGTATCTCATACAAAATATATTTTTAAATTTTTTTATTCATTTTTTTTACAAATTTATTCGGAATTCTTACTAACGTGGAATATACGTGTGTGTGTGTGTGTGTGTGTGTGTGTGTGTGTGTGTGTGTGTGTGTGTGTGTGTGTGTGTGTGTGTACCTATCTATACATACACCGTCAAGCAGTAAAGGAAGCCCTTATCTCCAGATCCGTTTTCTTTTTCAACTTTATTCCCAGCAAGACAGAATTCTTCCCTCCTCCTCCCCATTCTCTATCCATACTGTCAATGGATTTCCAGGGAAGTCATCCACCACCAGACTTCAGTACTATTATATTCGTCTTCCTTCTATCTTGTTTGGGGTGAAATTCAATGTTATTCCCGTAAATCTATTTTAAGTTTAGTATCAAAAGACGTTAAGACTCGCGCATAAGAAAATGAGACGTAATGTATATTGTTTACTAACCACGAACAGAGGTTTACTTAGGCCTGTGTTATGTAATTTGACAACACATACTGGTCTCTGTCTCTCTCTCTTCTATATCACCTCGTCTGTCTGTCTTTACTCTCTCTAATCTACTTATCTGACTATATGTCTTTTAATCAATGTATTTTTTTGGGTCTACTACCTCCTCCCTCTCCCTCCTACACTCCTCCCCTCTCTCCTGACAGCGTACATATATATAATGCTTCTGTCATTAAGTCTTCATATTGTAGATAATCACTACACATTATGCAACATTTTCCTCTGAATTCCTGCTTGATTATAATGAAGCACTTCGACCTTTTTTTTCCCACAGTTTCTAAGTCACCTGATTTTTTTCATTTCGATTTATTTCTTTCCTTCAAGCTGGCGAGTTAGGTAAGGTAAGGTAAGGTAAGGTAAGGTAAGGTAAGGTAAGGTAAGGTAAGGTAAGGTAAGGTAAGGTAAGGTTAGGTAAGGTAAGGTAAGGTAAGGTAAGGTAAGGTAAGGTAAGGTAAGGCAAGGCAAGGCAAGGCAAGGCAAGGTCAGGTAAGGTAAGGTAAAAGGTAAAAGATGTAAGGTTAGTTAAGGTTAGGTAAGGTTAGTTAAGATTAGTTAAGGTTAGGTAAGGTTAGGTAAGGTTAGGTAAGGTTAGTTAAGATTAGTTAAGGTTAGGTAAGGTAAGGTAAGGTAAGGTAAGGTAAGGTAAGGTTAGGTTAGGTAATGAGTGAATGTTAAATCATGGCTTGCGCTGTGGGTCTGAATTTGTTATAATGTTACATAGTGTAATGTTATGTCAAGGAATGTGTTACAGTACTTGGGGGTGAGTATAGATACCCACACACACACACACACACACACACACACACACACACACACACGGATATATACACACAATACAACACCCACGACAACACAACACTCACAATACGCACATCTACCCCCCTAAACCCACTCCCACAACACAACACATCCACACCTGCACATGTCAGGCTTCATCATTCATCCTAGGAGTTGACAAACCGAGAATACAAAGGTTCAATCCCTCAAAAAATGTGAATAGTTCTCTTAAACGATAAAAAAAAAGAAATACAAAAAAGTAAAAGAGTATAAATATTTTGCACGCGTATTCCTGACTTTTTTAATCCAGGGGAATTTGACAAGCTCGTCTTTGTGTCTGGACATAAAAGGGGTATGTGGTATGCCTGCAGTCCTCCAGTCTTTCAATAGGAGACATTTTCACCCGAGTTTCACCAGGTTTGTGTCGAGTACTGTCCTGGGAGTCGTAAAGGCCGGGGTACGAACACTGTACTTCTGGCGGCTGTCTTCATATCTGGTAAAGGCGTTTTGTTATTATTATTATTATTGTTATTATTATTATTATTATTATTATTATTATTATTATTATTATTATTATTATTATTATTATTATTATTATTATTATTATTATTAGTAGTAGTAGTAGTAGTAGTAGTAGTAGTAGTAGTATTACACACACATCATACAGGTGTTTCTGTGTCGACTTATCAGTGGAGGTATTTTATACAAAGTTTTTATTCCTTATGTCATCAGTCACTGGTGTAGAGATTAATCCCCGGAGAGAGAGAGAGAGAGAGAGAGAGAGAGAGAGAGAGAGAGAGAGAGAGAGAGAGAGAGAGAGAGAGAGAGAGAGAGAGAGAGAGAGAGAGAGAGAGAGAGAGGAGAGAGAGAGAGAGAGAGAGAGAGAGAGAGAGAGAGAGAGAGAGAGAGTCTGCCCTCTTGCTCTCCATTTATCCTTGCATCTTTCTTTTTGCTATCCTTCTATACTTCCCTCTGTCCCCTTGTTATCCTGTTATCCTTTCCTCTAACCACTTCCTATCCTGCTATCCTTGCCTCCTCCTTCTCCTGCTCCTGCTACTCCGTCTCCCTTGTTCCCCTACCACTTCGTATATTCCCTGTTGTTTTCTCTTATTCTCCCTTCCACTGTTCTTATTAGTCTCCTCTCTCCTGTTCTCTCCATATATCAATAAGTATACCTGTGCCTGTAAGTGTTGTTATAGAGGTGTGTGTGTGTGTGTGTGTGTGTGTGTGTGTGTGTGTGTGTGTGTGTGTGTGTGTGTGTGTGTGTGTGTGTGTGTGTGTGTGTGTGTGCGTGTGTGAACAGCTATTTGCTTATTTTGTAATACACACATACACATAAGCGCACACACAACCAGAAAAATAAAGCTCCTGTATCCATCTCCCAGCTCCTGTACCCATCTCTAAGCTCCTGTATCCATCTCCCAGCTCCTGTACCCATCTCCTAGCTCCTGTACCCATCTCCCAGCTCCTGTACCCATCTCTAAGCTCCTGTACCCATCCCCAAGATCCTGTATCCATCTCCCAGCTCCTGTACCCATCCCCAAGATCCTGTATCCATCTCCCAGCTCCTGTACCCATCCCCAAGATCCTGTATCCATCTCCCAGCTCCTGTACCCATCCCCAAGATCCTGTACCCATCTCCAAGCTCCTAGTGCCTCCTCTTCTCCTCATGGCTAATTCTCTCCTAAGTTGTTAGTTTTCACCCGCTTCCTTATTAGCTAACACTGGCTCTCCTCCTCTCCTCCTCCCCTCATTCCCCCATGAAATAATTAATCTCTTCCCAGATAAAGCTCATCAGGAGAAGATAGTTGTGGAGGTAATGATTCAGTGGATGGCGTCACATGAACTTGTCCTACCACAACAAGTTTTATTTCCTTCACACAATCAGATTCACATTGTTCCACCGAGTTCCAATTCTCGAGTCTTCCACCTTCGAGTTCCACCTCGAGTTCCACCCCTCGAGTTCCACCTCGAGTCCACTGAGTTCGGGTACGAATGAGGTTGTTTATTTGTTCTCTTGAATGTTGTGTGTCATTGTTTTTGTCTCTCATGTCATGATTGTGTAGGTTTTAGGAGATGTTATGTAAGTATACTAATACATGTAAGTTTTTATCCTTTCATCTTAATAGACATTCTTGTAAACATGTAAATATGAATAAGTAAAAAACAATGGATTATTTTATGTAAGTGGATGCAGTCGGAGTAATACAAATATAATTACTAAAAATACTCCCTTCTTGTGGATAAAAAAGCTTACGGGAAAAGGAAAGAAAAACTGGGGACAGGTGAAGGGAGTAAAACCAGGAATGCCAGAGAGAGTAAGAGCAAAATATCCCTGGCAAGTAATATTGTTGAGTGATGGAATGTGGAACTGTATGATTGAATCTAACGGTATCAGTTCCACAATTCCACCAACCACATCAAAACCAGGAAGGGAAAGACAGGTTATAGGGAGTACCATATGCAATAGGGAATGAGTGGAGCGAGAACGAGGGCGAAGAGAGATTCTGGGATGACCTCAATAACGGCGCTGATAGCTTTAGTGTATGAGATGAGAGTGATAGCGATGGGGGGATATAAATGCAATAGTAAAATGGAATTGGAGCGGATTGTGGGGAAATATGGAGTACTAGGAACGAATGGAGAGAGAGAGAGAGAGAGAGAGAGAGAGAGAGAGAGAGAGAGAGAGAGAGAGAGAGAGAGAGACGGTAAGTAAGCTTAAAAATAGAAAGGTACCAAGAATGAAGGGAACCAGTAATAGAAGTTGGAATAGAGGAATAATGATAAAATAAATACTGAGCGAGTAGAGCCAATGAACAACAGAAAATAAGACACTAAAGAATTGCCAGAGAACACGAGAGGAAATAAATATGTTGAGTATACGAGGGAAAGTCCATTGTACAGTTATTATTAAGAAAACTGCAACAAAATCAGAGAGAGAGAGAGAGATAAATATGGGAGGGGCAGTGTGGCTCTAGAGAATATGTGGCACAAGCTTTTGCGTCAAAGAATGAAAAGATTCTTACAAAAGGGAGAGAGAATTTGATTGCAACGTTCATGGTACTAGAGGAAAAAAGTCTACAATGAAAAAGATGAAGAAAAAAAACACGGCGTAGTGAAGAATTGAAAACGTATATATAAAGGATCAATAGGAAAATGTTGAATGTTATCCAATGTTTCCATAGAGAGAGTGAAGCATGTTGAATGAGTTGGCCGGGGAGAGTTAAACAGAGTCCAAGTGAGAGTTTACACTAAGTTAAGGATATATGGTTACGGGGACCTTGAAGGATAAGGTGAGAAGAGACACAGAGAGAAGGTGAGTCAGTTGCTGTTAGCCGATGAGGACACTAGTTTGGTGGCTCATTTGGACGTTAATTTACATATGTTTATTGGTGTCTTTTGGCAACATGTTTATTAATAGAAAGATGATAAATGTATAAAAGTAAAGTGATAGATAGAGATACGAGACAATGAGATGTACTTATTACTTAAATGGACACACACACACACACACACACGGACACACACACACACACACACACACACACACACACACACACACACATGGATACACACACACACACACACACACACACACACACACACACACACACACACACACACACACACACACACACACACACACACACACACACATGGACACACACACACACACACACACACACACACACAAATAACTCTATCCAACGACAACAACATTGTCTCGCACGCTGAACAAGAGAGACGTCTTCAATAAAAGCAACAAAGCCGCTGCCAATCCTTTCTAGATACGAAAGAAAACACACACACACACACACACACACAAGACCCGTAATCTCGACCACATCTATTAACTCCCGAATCCTGCCTGACCGAAAGACCTAATCAGGGATGGAGACCTGCCGGCGATCTGGTGTATTTGTTGGGGAAGGCAGCGTTTGTTTGTGTTTATCAGGACAAAAGGCATTGTTCTCCTCGGTGCTGCTGGAGGATGACTTAGGAGGAGGAGGAGGAGGAGGAGGAGGAGGAGGAGGAGGAGGAGGGTGAGAGGTGGGGAGGGGAAGGTTGCTAAAAAACATTCTCCTTCGTATCGTCAGTATGTGTGTGTGTGTGTGTGTGTGTGTGTGTGTGTGTGTGTTCAGGTATCTTTGTTGTTGTTGTCAGGAGTAAAGAGGATGAAACGCAATTACGGGTGTGAGATTAAATGTCTCGTAGTAGTGGAGCGGCCATATATCGCGCCTCCTACCTCCTACCTCTAACCCCTCCTCCTACCTCTAACCCCTCCTCCTACCTCTAACCCCTCCTCCTACCTCTAACCCCTCCTCCTACCTCTAACCCCTCCTCCTACCTCTTATACCCCTCCTCCCTACCTCCTCCTCAGCCAGATCTTCCTGCTGGTGGTAGTAGTACTGCTGTTGGCTGCTCCCCACTTCCTACTTCCGCTATTATTGTTCTGCTTTGTTATTGGTCTCCGTGTTCCCAAATGGTTACTTCAGCTGTTCTTTTGATGTTATTGTTCTTGTTGCTGTGTTAACTTTACTCAGATAGATAGATAGATAGATAGATAGATAGATAGATAGATAGATACACAGATAGATAGATAGATAGATAGATCGATAGATAGATAGATAGATATAAGATAGATAGATATAAAAGTATAAAGAATATTTGAGAAGTAAACCCGGAGACTCGGGCTTAATATGAACGGGTCATTCTGGTATAGGTTTCCAATGTGAAGAAGGTTGAGCTGTCAATACTTGTCTCTGAGGTGACTTGTACTCGTTCACGATCCCCTTCTTTCGTTCTTTCTTTCTCGGTTTCTTTCTTTTTCATTCTGTCTATCTGTGTGTCTCTCATACCTCCTTATTATTACTTATTTAATGTTTTATAATTCTCTACATGTACGTCGTGTTGTCGGATTGTGTGTACGTCGTGTTGTCAGATTGTGTGTACGTCGTGTTGTCAGATTGTGTACGTCGTGTTGTCAGATTATGTGTACGTCGTGTTGGCAGGAGAAGAAAAAATGAATAATTTAGAAATCTTTTGATCTGTAACCCTTCGCCGTTTCCGAACAAAAAGAGTTGAATTAGGCAAGAGGAGGGGGGAGGTAGGGGGAGGGGGAGGAGAGAGGAGGGGAGGGGGAGGAGGAGAGGAGGGGAGGGGGTGGGGGAGGAGGGGAAAGGGGCAGGGGAGCAGGAAAGGTAGAGGAGGAGGAAGAGGAGGGAAAGGAGGGAATGGAGAGGGGAGGGAGAGGAGGGAAGGCAGGGGGAGGGGGGTGGAGGAGGAGCTGACAGGGGTAAGAGCAAGTAAGGTGAGGGCCAGACAGAGTGAGGACTTGGTAGGGGTTAAGACTTGGCAGGGGCTGGGGGATCATACGTGACGTCAGAGAAGTAAACACGGCTTCTTGAAACATTAAGCCGTAAACAAACTGCTCTCTCATTCCTCTTCCTCCTCTCTCACAGTCTCTCACCTTATACTCCTCTCGCTCCTCACGTTACACCTCTCCTCTCTCACAGTCTCTCACCTTATACTCCTCTCGCTCCTCACCTTACACCTCTCCTCTCTTTTTTCTCTCCTCCAGTTACGTTATATATGAAAGAGAGAGAGAGAGAGAGAGAGAGAGAGAGAGAGAGAGAGAGAGAGAGAGAGAGAGAGAGATAAACTTAATTACGCTCGCTTTAAAAGTCAACAAATACCAGCATCCGTAAGTGAACCGAACGAACGGACAGACGGACAGACAAACAGACGGACGGACACACGGACAGACGGGTACAAGTCAATATCCATTCCACTTACGCAGTCGGAAACATAAAAAAATATTCATATCACTAAATAAAAAGAGAGAGTCGGCAGTCGTCAACATGTAATACAAAAAACTATTATGTCAACAAATGGCTCAGAAAATATGGCAGAGTTAACGTGGACGGGGAGAGAGAGAGAGAGAGAGAGAGAGAGAGAGAGAGAGAGAGAGAGAGAGAGAGAGAGAGAGAGAGAGAGAGAGAGAGAGAGAGAGAGAATGTTTTCACCCATGGTTCGAAAACGTCATTCAGGTAATGGTAAACAATTAGTGGCACCAGTGATGATGGATAGCACTGGCACTATGGTCTCTGCTCAAATACCATTGTTAGGTTAGGTTAGGTTAGGGAGCTGAAGGCACCTTCTGTCACTTATACACTTGAATCATTTAGCACAATACACTCTACCACTTCCAAAACAATAGCACAGGTAATAATGATTCCTACAGGTAAAAAACATCAATACCTGTTTCGTATTATATATAGCAAATTTAACAAAGGCGTATAAAGACGATGAAACATATGATAAAGAACAATATATAATAAATACCAATAAAATAATAAAAAAAAAAAAAATATCCATTATTATTATACCTCTTTTCTATAAATAAATAATAAATCAGAACAAACATCTAAATTATATCACTTTTTTTCCATTACGTTTTTATCCCAACATCAAAGGAAATATTTTTTTTCCATTTGCTTTTTCATTCCTCACAAGAGTTCTCAGTGAGGTATTACACGAATTGGTCATCAGCTCAATAGATTCCATTGCTTGAAGAACAAAATGTATTAGTTCAAAATGTTCTTCAAGGGATACACAGACCACTACACTCACCTGAAGAACAAGATCCACGTGTCTAAAATGTTCTTCAAGGATATAATGTTCACTATACTCACCAGAATAACAAAATGTATTAGTTCAAAATGTTCTTCAAGAAAATAATGTTCACCATACTCATTTAAAGAACAAAAATCCACGTTCAAAATGTTCTTCTTTGAGACATTTAAATACCCCCCCCCCCCTAAAAAAATTCAACCCTCAAGACAATTAAGATATAAAAAAATTCATCCCAGGTAGGCAGCCGTCACGCCTCCAATCCCCTCTTTGATGTAATGACTAGGTCTATATTTTTCTATTTCTTCCATAAGACTTTTAAGTAACTCTCTAACTCGGGCTCATGAGACGTTAACCCGAGTCATCTTAAAAAGTTCCATGACATCTGATGGTCAATTTACTTCTCGTTTCAGAGTCTTAGGAGAAATAAACTTCCCTCTCAAGTTATTTCTGTTTCCCTCTCAGTTTCCCTCTCAATTTCCCTCCCAGTTTCCCTTTTAACCTTCAATTTCCCTCTCAGTTTCCCCCTCAACCCTCAATATCCCTCTCAACCACCATACTTACTATCCTCAACGCTGCCCCTAGCCTCATACTATCCTCAACACTATCCTCGCCTCATACTATCCTCAACACTATCCTCGCCTCATACTATCCTCAACACTATCCTCGCCTCATACTATCCTCAACACTATCCTCGCCTCATACTATCCTCAACACTATCCTCGCCTCATACTATCCTCAACACTATCCTCGCCTAAGCTACATATCTATTTAAGACACCAACTTATATGACTTCACTTTCCAATATCTGCTTCACAAATGATGGTGCCAAAGGGTTGATACTATCGAGGTGTATTGAACTTGACACACCTGTTGAGAGTGTCCCTCCTCCCCTTCTGCACCTACTCCACAGTCGCCAGAAAATAGATCTACCTCTACCTTAGATACAATAGAACAGTCTATCATGGAATAGAAACATTAAAATATAAAAATTTGGAGATAAATATGAAATTGACAGATTGGGGGTTAAGCTAGCAGGATATAGTGACAGTATAAAGGGGGTTCACCATAGAATAATCTCACTATACACTATAGCCCCGACGAGTAAGACACCAGCACCAACCTACCTACTCGTAGCTCCATCACCCACGGTAATTTTCCCCGTCCAGAGCGTCCCTCCTACAGCGCCACCTTCACCCTACCATACCGTGGCATTAAGGACGAGTTCCCCCGCCACACAGAGGGTAGATTACACTAGGGATGGACGCACCTTCCTCGGTATATGTAAACAAGGCGGTGGTGTTGCTACCTCTTTCCTGCCTAGATTATCAGACGGCGTCAAATTGGTTTGTGTTGGGGGGTGGGTGTGGGGGTAAGGTGTGGAGGGGGGGTGTGTGGGGGTTATGTGGGGTAAGGGTATGTGTGTGAGGAGGTCGCTATAAAACTGTATACTGGCAAGATAATCCCGTGTTATACCATGTTTGTAGCGCCTCGTGTTTGTGTGTGTTGGTGTATTGCTGTGATTTCCCGACTGTTATAGTGGTGTAGTGATGGTGTTGTGGTGGTGATAGTGATGTAGTGATGGTGTTGTGATGGTGTTGTGGTGGTGATAGTGATGTAGTGATGGTGTTGTGGTGGTGATAGTGATGTAGTGGTGTTGTGATGGTGTTGTGGTGGTGATAGTGATGTAGTGATGGTGTTGTGGTGGTGATAGTGATGTAGTGGTGTTGTGATGGTGATAGTGATGTAGTGGTGTTGTGGTGATAGTGATGTAGTGGTGTTGTGATGGTGATAGTGATGTAGTGGTGTTGTGGTGGTGATAGTGATGTAGTGGTGTTGTGGTGGTGATAGTGATGTGGTGGTGTTGTGGTGGTGATAGTGATGTAGTGGTGTTGTGATGGTGTTGTGGTGGTGATAGTGATGTAGTGGTGTTGTGATGGTGTTGTTGCGGTGGTAGTGTTGTGATGATGTTGTGGTGGTAGTGGTGTTGTTAAAGTGTTGTGGTGCAGTATTGTGGCGGTGATAATATTGTGGCACAGGTGGTAGTGGGGATGATGATGGCGCAATAAAGTGGCGCTGACGTTATGTTGGTGTTATATATGTGTGTTAAAAATATTTGTTATGTTGATGTGGTGTTACGCGTTGTCTGTGTAGTACTGTGGCCAGGTAGGTGTGTGTGTGTGTGTGTGTGTGTGTGTGTGTGTGTGTGTGTGTGTGTGTGTGTGTGTTCGCCTACATATCTACAAGTTTATTTATTTTGCATCGCCTGGAGTGAAAATTTGGAGAAAAAAAACCCAGCGCCTCATATTAATATTTATACATGTATGCCGTGGAGGGAAGCCCCGCAATGCATAAAATTAAACTTTATTTTTATTTATCTTCTTTTTTTCATGTTTTTATATAGCTGAAGTTTAATGTAGTTATGTTTATAAATGAGTAGACAGGTGATGAAGCCAAAGGTGTGAATACTTACAGTCAAGGTAATGATAATGGAAGACATACCTGGTGTGTGTGTGTGTGTGTGTGTGTGTGTGTGTGTGTGTGTGTGTGTGTGTGTGTGTTTTATCAATATTGCCCTTGATGTTATTAGAGACAAAACTAATGAAATTAAAACTACATTATTTGCATTTTGTTAATTGAATCATACCATAAAATATTTTTTTTGTCTATATATGAATTAAACTCTTGCCGATTTATTATTAAAAGCAAAAATGTCCTAAATTCTCTTGTTTTTTATATAGCCATGTAAGATTACTTTTTCACACACACACACACACACACACACACACACACACACACACACACACACACACACGCCATGTCCCAGCATCACACATAAGCTTCCGCCTCTCTTACATATTCAAATAAGCCATGATGAACTGTGAGGGCGGACCAGCCTTCATCTCTGCATATATTTGGACCAAAGTCTTCTCCACACCCTAGGGTTACTCTTACCGATTATCCGCCTCTTCTTTTTCTTCTGTTCTTCTTTTTCTTCTGTTCTTCTCCTAATCATCATCTTTTTTCTCATTCTCTTCCTCTTGTTGTTGTTTTCTTGTTCTTTATCTTCACCTCTCCGTCTCTACACACCTCCACCTCCTCTTATGTGTGTCTCTGGGAACCTCTGATCACAGCCTGTGTTAATGAACTAATTTCAATCACACACACACACACACACACACACACACACACACACAATGATTAAATTTGCATAGTCATTTATACGCAGTTATTGTATTTTCAAGTCAATTACGCATTTATTAGTTTAGATTTTTTTACTCACACACTCACTCACACATTCACTATTGCTTCGCACTCACACACGCATTCACCCACTTGAATTGAGTCACTGCTTAATGTTACTCACACACACACACACACTTCACACATACTCTCTTTCTCACACACTTGCTACTCATAGACTCACTCCCCACCACACACACACTCTATCCTACAAGAACACACTCTACCATATCACGACCATACATTCATACACCCACAGATATAAAGGTACACAATACTTATACAACTACACAACTATACAAGGACTAAACACACACACACACACACACACACACACACACACACACACACACACGCACTAACACACGCACTTAAGCACTCACGCGATTTGGTGGTCACTAACGCTTGAGAGATTACCGAGAACCACAGTGAAGCACTATCTTGCCCCACACTAACACTCACCATGACACACCAGTTATGTGTGTGGTCTCTTATATTGCGAGGGTCCGGCGCCTGTCTCTCTCAAGTCTCTCTCTAACCCTTCCTTTATCTCTCTATCTCTAACTCCCTCTCTCTCTCTTCTTTTTCTCTAACTCTTCTCCTTTATATTTCTCTCTCTCTCAACCATGTGTTCACTCAGCTCATAAATTAGACTTTAAGAAGTTATATGTATCTGCATTCTAATAAAGTGTGCGTTTGTCTTTATGATATATACACACACACACACACACACACACACACACACACACACACACACACACACACACACACACACACACACACACACACAGACACTTTACGGGGTCAACAAAGACAGGGTCAAATTGTGGTAGTAAGTATGACGTAATGGAGCAGTTTAGTGCGTTGAGGTGATACAGAGTGTAGTGCCAGGCAGTTAGGCTGTGTGTTCATTGGTCATTTACCAAACCACCGATATGAAAGAGAATGGCACTGTGGCACTCCCTGGCACTCTCTATGACACTTTATGGCACTCCCTGGCGCGCTATGGCACACTGGCACACTCTGGCACTCTCTATGGCACTTTATGGCACTACTGGCGCGCTATGGCACACTGGCACTCCCTGGCACTTCTATGACACTTTATGGCACTCACTGGCGCTATGGCACACTGGCACACTCACTCTCTATGCACACTGGCACACTCTGGCACTCTCTATGGCACACTGGCACACTCTGGCACTCTCTATGGCACACTGGCACACTCTGGCACTCTCTATGGCACACTGGCACACTCTGGCACTCTCTATGGCACACTGGCACACTCTGGCACTCTCTATGGCTACTACAATGTCGTGAAAAGCTTTGTTGTCTTTAATGTGAGGTAAACTGTGTGATGGTGTTGGTTATGCATCAGCCATCAGCCATCAGCCATCAGCCATCAGCCATCAGCCATCAGCCATCAGCCATCAGCCATCAGCCATCAGCCATCAGCCATTACCTTCACACTGGACACGAATTTTTCTCTTGTGTCTAACTGTTGGAGGAACCATTAAATTGAATTTACGTTCACTCACATTACGCCAATGTTAATTCTGCTCGCTTTTTCCTTTTGTTAACTACAGTCCAGAGTTCAGCACCAAGTCTACTGAAAAATATAACCTAACCATAATCTTAACCTAATCTAAACTAACCTTAACCTAATCTAACCTAATCTAACCCAACGTTAACCGAACCTAACCAGCAACTCGACGAGACAAAAAAAATAAAAGTCATTGTCAAATATCGATGACATAATGTCCTAAGAAAGCAATATTGGTTCATTACTCAGATCAACCAATCAGAACACTTTAAACAATGACGTCATTATTTCACTCAACCAATCAGTGCTGTAAAAATAACGTCACGCACTGATATGACGTATAACAAGGAAAGCACAGTGAAATATCGAACCCATGATAACGAACACCGCAACGAATGTATTTAGCGAACAACGATAATAACATCTACCCTTTTTTCAGGACATAATAAAATAATAAATAAAAGTAGTACAGGCAGTTCCTTCCTTCCTTCCTTCCTTCCTTCATTCATTCCTTCAGTCCCTCTCTCACTGTCTCACAAACAACAGCTGTCTTAACGTCTCTGTCACTGTCCCGTAACTTCTCGGTAAAAATGAATCTTTGTACATTTCCTTCCTCCTTCCCTCCCTCTTTCTTCTCTCCTTCCCTCCCTCTCTCCCTCCCCCCTTTCCTTCCTCCCTGTCTCCCTCTAACTGATAACTTTGCTTCAATTGTATTTTTAGTATTCAGTACATCCTTTATCACAATTTCCTGTGTGTGTGTGTGTGTGTGTGTGTGTGAGTGTGTGTGTGTATGTGACTGAGAGAGTGTGTGTGTGTGTGTGTGTGTGTGTGTGTGTGTGTGTGTGTGTGAGTGGAGTGTGTGTGTGTGTGTGTGTGCGTGTGTGTGTGCGTGTGTGTGTGTGTGTGTGTGTGTGTGTGTGTGTGTGTGTGTGTATGTGACTGTGAGAGAGTGTGTGTGTGTGTGTGTGTGTGTGTGTGTGTGTGTGTGTGTGTGTGTGTGTGTGTGTGTGTGTGTGTGTGTGTGTGTGCGTGTGTGTGTGTGTGTGTGTGTGTGTGTGTGTGTGTGGTGTGTGTGTGTGTGTGTAAGTGAAAATGAAGAAAGCAACACAAAATCTCTCCAGGAAGAATAACAACAACACTCCTCACCTTCCTCCATTTCTCAGCTGGCTTCCCTGAGGACGCTGGGAGCTCGACGTAGGCAACCCAGACTTGTTGCTACTATTTATTGTCCAGATTGAATATACAGTACAGCAGTATATACACAACAGTATATATACACAATAGTATACACACATTTAAAGTTATTCCATCACTGTCGGATAAATATACAGTTCATACACCTTCCACAGTACCACATATACACACCCTGGCCTTTCATCTAGAGGTTAACCTGATAATAAAACATATAAAAAAGTATTTACTGTTCGTGTAACTGACACCATGAGGTCTTTTGAAGCTTCACCGAGTTGGTTGCCAAATGGTTCAAAAACACCGAGGCTTCACGGGTCTCTGTTACCTCAGGCTTCACGGGTCTCTGTTACCTCAGGCTTCACGGGTCTCTTACCTCAGCCTTCACGAGTCTCTTACCTTAGGATTCACGAGTCTGTTACCTTAGGATTCACGAGTCTGTTACCATAGGATTCACGAGTCTGTTACCCTAGGATTCACGAGTCTGTTACCCTAGGATTCACGAGTCTGTTACCCTAGGATTCACGAGTCTGTTACCCTAGGATTCACGAGTCTGCCCATAATGAGAAGAAACAACATCCATGGTTTAAGATCTACCTCTTGGGTCAGCTTAAAGAGTTGACCATACCAACTAACACTGACAATATACATACCAATATACATATACAGTATATACATAGCCAGTTTCCCTCCTACTGTCCCCACTTTTCTTCAGTCAAAGTCATTTACAACTTTTACCGTCACCATTTAACATCACTACTGAGCTACGCATCTTCTTCAAGTACGTGAAACTCTTCTTCAGGTTAATTACATTTCCTCTTACCGTTCTCGTCCCACCTTCCTCCTTCTCAGAATAATGAAGTAATTTACTCAATTTCCGGTTTTTTTTTCCTGATAACATTAACCTAAAAGCAGCAGCATCGTTTACAACCTTCGTGGAAATGTGTGTGTGTGTGTGTGTGTGTGTGTGTGTGTGTGTGTGTGTGTGTGTGTGTGTGTGTGTGTCGCCTCCCCCAAGAATGACATAAACCAAACCTTACCCAACCAATTCGTGTCAATAACCGCGTATTTACATCTTCGCTACGATAATTATATACAAAAGAAAAACAAATAAAAAACATTAAATACAAAACATTACTTCTGTCAGATCTCACAACATCCAACATCATCCACATAAACATTCACATCCATTTTGTGTATTTCATCAAGTTTTAGTCTGTTATATTTATCCATAAACACAACACTATCCAGTTCTTACTTAAACTATCTTATCTTCTATAATATATTACACTATACAATTATTATATAGCCAAGGTGAAGCTTAGTCTACATTATATTCCACTATATCATTATTATATAGCCAAGGTGAAGCTTAATCTATAATATATTCCACTATATCATTATTACATGGCCAAGGTGAAGCTTAATCTACAATATATTCCACTATATCATTATTATATAGCCAAGATGAAGCTTAGTTGACAATATATTCCACTATATCATTATTACATAGCCAAGGTGAAGCTTAATCTACAATATATTCCACTATATCATTATTATATAACCAAGGTGAAGCTTAGTCTACAACATATTCCACTATATCATTATTACATAACCAAGGTGAAGCTTAGTCTACAATATATTCCACTATATCATTATTATATAACCAAGGTGAAGCTTAGTCTACAATATATTCCACTATATCATTATTATATAACCAAGGTGAAGCTTACTCTACAATATATTCCACTATATCATTATTATATAGCCAAGGTGAAGCTTAGTCTACAATATATTCCACTATATCATTATTATATAGCCAAGGTGAAGCTTAATCTATAATATATTCCACTATATCATTATTATATAGCCAAGGTGAAGCTTAGTCTACAATATATTCCACTATATCATTATTATATGGCCAAGACGAAACTTAATCTATTATATATCCCCAATAACGTTAGTAATTATATATCTTAATCTATGTATATTCTGATGTTACTATTATTAGTCAAGGGATCTGGCAGGCAAGAAATCATCGAGGTTGCCATGGTAACTCTCCGACCTCACCTGTCATAACTCACGGACTCTCTTTACCTTACCAATTACTGTTTATTCTCTGTCTCTCATCTTCCTCGTTTATTATGCTTTCCTCTTCCTATTTTCTACAAGGTGTATATAAGTTATCAGATGAGGGTTAGGTTAGGTTAGGGCAGGTTAGCCAATAAGACGCATTCACCTGAGTACTGCTCTACGGTAAGGTCGGACAGGTAGACGTAACATCCTAATTAATTACCTCTTTATTCCTCGCAAACTATAGCTGTAATATTCAAGGTGTGAAGCTTAGGTTAGGTTACGTGAGGTCAGGTCAGGTCAGGTCAGGTCAGGTGAGATTAGGTTAAGTTAGGTTAGGTTAAGTCAGGTTAGGTTAGGTTAGGTGTGAGGGGAGAGACGACCCCCCACCCACACAAGGGAAGTCCCATTTCTCAGCCCAGACTGACATCTCGTGAGGAGTGTTAGGTTGGTATAGTGGCTCCTCCTCCCGCTTCTTCTCGTCAGGTTTTGGTATATTTATTTAAATTCTCGCCCCTCGTCTCGGTGTGATCCAAGCGTCTGGCTGGGTTGGGTGGGTTGGAGGGTGGGTTGGTGGGTGGGTTGGTGGGTGGGTAGGTGAGCTGGGTGGGTGAGTGGGTCCCCTAAAACAAGGTCTTGAACTATCCATCATGTATGTTACTACGGTGTGTTAAAGAGCTTATTTCTTACTGTCATCCATCACGCTCTCTCTCTCTCTCTCTCTCTCTCTCTCTCTCTCTCTCTCTCTCTTACGGTGCGACAAAAACCTTCTTTCCTCACTTCACCATTCTAAACACACACACACACACACCAACAACAACATTTACAAAAACACAATGGCTACAAAAAAATTAAACACTGTCAGTTACGATATATATTAATAAATAAATAACAGTGCAATTATTACATGAATTATATAACGCTACAGTAATTGTTTATTAATACATAAAAAATAACATTTGTATATTATTAACTGCTCCTGTGATATTTTATGTGCCATAATAAACTCTACTCTACTCTGATCTATTACTCTGCTCTGCTGTGCTCTACTCTACTCTACTCTACTCTACTCTACTCTGCGCTACTCTGCTCTGCTCCACTCTATAACTCTTTCATATTTGCTCATCTCATTATTCAAGGATTCGTGTTAATATTTGTTTACGAGACAAAAATCCTCACGTATAAAAGGAAATAATGTGGAGGAGTGAAGGAGGTGGAGTGGAGGAGGTGGAGTATGAAGGAGGTGGAGTGTGGGAAGTGAAGTGTGGAGGAGTGAAAGTGGAGAAGTATGAAGGAGGTGGAGTGTGGGAAGTGAAGTGTGGAGGAGTGAAAGTGGAGAAGTATGAAGGAGGTGGAGTGTGGGAAGTGGAGGAGTGAAAGAGGTGGAGTGAAGGAAATGGAGTGGAGGAAGAAGATGAACTTGTAAACACGTTGGTGCCATCACTGGATCCCAGGACAAAGGAAAATACCCAGAAACATTAACTAACCTGATGACGGGATGATGTAGGTTATCACACACACACACACACACACACACACACACACACACACACAATATATGCTCCTGTTACCTTCAGTGGGCAGGACAGGAGATGCACCACGCCTCCCCCCCCATACACCTACACACGCACCTGAGGGCAGAAAGACAAGCACACAGTTAATTAAACTCACCTGTGGAAAAAATCTATATGATAGGTTTTATGTTATATTGAAATACATCCAAATTGACAATAATTTCAGGTATTTGATAACTTGAATTAGATATAAACTGAATATAATAAATGCATATATACATATAAATACCTATATATGTTTACATTTATAAATACTACTCTATGTTTTCGTAAATATATATAACCATGTGTGTAAATAATTATATAATAAACGATATATTTTTTTTTATTAAATTATATCACATTATTATCAACACAAACTTATCAAAGAATGATTTAAATTTCATACATTTCCCATAAACTTATAATAAATTTCAATGTGTTTTACAGTAAACTTTATATCGAAAAACAGTTCACTAATAAACTTACGACACATAATGAAAACATTCCAAGTTACCAAAGAAAATATTAGGAGGAAACTCACGCCGGCGAAAATATTGGTTGTAACACTGAAGGATTTTAACTCAGTGTTGTGTCGTGTTGCGTTTTCTTGTGTTGTGTTGTGTTGTGTTGTAAAATTGGCACGTGTGTGTATTGAATGTCACTGAATACCTCTTTGTTTTTTAAGGGAGAGATTATCTTTTTCTTTCTCTCCCTTTTAACTCTATCTCTCTCTTTCACTCCTCTTTCTTTTCTTCTTCCTTCTTTTATCTATTTCTGTCTCCCCCTCTCTTTTATATCCTCTCTCCCTCTTTTTGTCTCTCTCTTACTTCTCCCTCTCTCTTTCTGTCGTTATCTCTCTCTACCTTCTCTCTTATTCTGTTCAGTTTCTCACTTTTTATCTTTTTCTTCCTTCCTCTCTCTCTCTCTCTCTCGTTCCATCCTCTTGTCAACTGTCTCTTTAAATGAAATTTCCCCAAGTCTGGACCTCGAGTCTAAAGGTTTATACGTCAATTACAGTGTGTTTACCCAACAACCACACACACACACACACACACACACACACACACACACACACACACACATGTAAATACACCATCTCCTCTCCTACCAAACCAAAGAAAACATTCAATATCAAATTTAATAGAATTTAAAATATAAATTATACACTACCATTATTGTATTTATTTTTGTTTTGTTTTCGTGTATTTTTTTGTGAATTTTGGATTTAAAAGACGAGAAATTTATTTTGGAATTTTTGTGCTAGAGATCAGTTCGAGTTTCTGAATTCTCTCACCTCCTTCCATTCTGATCTTCTTCCCATGCCTTCTCTTTTCCCTATCCTCCTCCTCCCTATCCTCCTCCTCCCTATCCTCCTATTCCTCCTCCCCCTTCTCCTCCTATTCCTCCTCCCCCTTCTCCTCCTACTCCTCTTCTCCCTCCTCCTCCTCTTTCCCGCCACCGCTCACAGAGTTCCCTGCCCTGGTCGAGGTGAAATTGTTTCCCCGACGTTCAGATGCGTGGGTCGGTTGTCTCCCGGGATCACAGTTTTGTCCGAGGTCCACAAAACTTCTCTCCTATCTGGATTACGTAAATAGGTTTGTTGCCTCCGTCGAGTTTAATGTTCGCTGAGCACCATCTTTCAGCAGCACTTAAGGTTAATTTGGTACTGTTGCGGATAGCCGTTGTTGATATAAACGTTAATATCCGTTTTACGAATAACCAACGTTGATAAGTTCTGTTTTACCAATGTGTGTGGCTGGGGGAGGTACTTATGGTACTCACATGTGATAAATTAGAGATTAATTTGCCTAAACCTTTCAGAATGTCATCAGTAAACTGTAGGAGTGTTTGTGCATATTAACTCACCAGTCAGCTCATACGACGTAAAAGGCAGTCATTTTCAAACTCTGAATCACTTAGGCAAAGTTCGAGGCCACTTTGTTTAAATAGAAGAGTGTTCTTATTAATGCAGGTGTTCTCCCGCGCACGCACACACATGTAATGTAGCCTAATCTAACTTAATTCTAACCTAACTTAAACTAATCAAATGCTAAACATATTTAATCTGACCTCACCTAACCTAACCTAACCTACCCCCCCCCCCCCAGGTGACGTTGGAGTGGTTAATCTTAAGGTCAATTAATCTGGGGGTGATTTTTTCAGGTAATCCAGGTGCTATATCACATCACAAGAGGATTAATGAAGGATTAATAAAAACGAAAAGTGGATTATGTTGACTCTAAGCTGTAAAAACCTTAATCGTCTTCAGGAGAATTGTAGTAATAGTTGTAAGTCTTTAATCTTCAAATAAAACAAATACACATACAGACACTTACACATGCTAATACACAAACACACACATACACGTACATAAATACAACACACTTACATATACACCCACATATAATACTCACACACACACACACACACACACACACAGATGTATATGTGTGTGTACATGAATCAAATAAGATTGTAATATACACACAAAATTACCCGAAACCTATTAGTGAGTGACACCAACAATATATATTTATCCACTACACTTTATAGCCAGATTAAACTTAAAACTTAAACCAGTAAACCGAGGCTTATATCAGGACTATGACGATATTCTAAACTAGTGTGTCCTTCCTAACCTAA
The DNA here is from genome assembly GCF_018991925.1 of Homarus americanus. NCBI lineage: Eukaryota > Metazoa > Arthropoda > Malacostraca > Decapoda > Nephropidae > Homarus > Homarus americanus. Next base: position 586,766 of record NW_024730202.1, on the reverse strand, counting down.
CCTAACCTAATCTAACTTAACCAAACTTAATCTAACCTAACCAAACCTAACCAAAGATTAAACCGCGATTTAAAAGTTATATTAAACCCAGCTTAAAACGGCGATTTACAAAATAAAAAAAATTAAGATAAAAAACCCGATTTAAAACTGATTAAACCCACCTTAAATTGCTATTAAAAACATAAATAAAAAAAAACATCGATTTAAGTTCGGTTATTTAACTTTACACTTAAACCATAACTATAAGTCAAACCAGTTTTAAAGCTCAGGTGGTGAAAAGAGAATTACAACCTTGGGCCTCAAGTGGCAGCAAAGACTTATGACTTACCTAATCTACCACTTTTCTTTCTCTAATCTATAAGCCATTACCCCCTTGTGTACAGTGTCGCCTCTGAGCTGAACAAAGTCGTCTGTCGTTAGCTTAATAATATATTAAAAATGGCGTCCCGTAGTGAAGATGTTAGGTAAGAATAGTTGTGTTATTGTGATTTAAATCCGTGTTAAGTAAAATCTAATCTAATCTAATCTAACCTAACCTAACCCATAGTCCTAAAATAATAATAATAATAATAATAATAATAATAATAATAATAATAATAATAATAATAATAATAATAATAGTAATAATAATAATAATAATAATAATAATAATAATAATAATAATAATAATAATAATAATAATAATAATAATACCCTCAACAACATTTAATAGTAACAAAAAGTAATTAAAACTAAACCAAACATAACAAAATAAAAGCCAGGCGTAAAAACTAAACCAAACAACCACACAACCAAAAACAATTTGACTAAAGTGGCTAAACTAAATTTACTCTATAAACTAAGAGGGAATTTCAGGTGAAGACTGAGAGATAATATGGAGGGCGACGGCTGGTGATGGTCTCTCCACTAATGTTACCCCGGCAGCCTCTCAAGTAACGCAGGGCTACCAACCACATGTGGGGCTACCAACCACACGCAGGGCTACCAACCACACGCGGGGCTACCAACCACACGCAGGGCTGCCAACCACACGCGGGGCTACCAACCACATGCGGGGCTACCAAACAATGGCTACCAAACAATGAAGCACAACCACACGCAGGGCTACCAACCACACGCAGGGCTACCAACCACACGCAGGGCTACCAACCACACGCAGGGCTACCAACCACACGCAGGGCTACCAACCACACACAGGGCTACCAACCACACGCATGGCTGCCAACCATACATAGGACTACCAACCACACACAGGGCTACCAATACAGGGCTACCAACCATACCTAGGACTACCAATGCAGGGATACCATCTACACGTAAGGCTACCAAACAGCACAGGGCTACCAACCAATGCAGGCTACCAACTACACCGAGGACAACTAACACAGGGCTACCAACTACACCGAGGACAACTAACACAGGGCTACCAACTACACACGAGGAGGACGCCCATTCATTAAATATTACGACTCCGGCAATGACCAAGAATTTACTTAAATTTGTGAGTTTCCTCCTCCAGGTGTGTGTGTGTGTGTGTGTGTGTGTGTGTGTGTGTGTGTGTGTTTTCTTCTTCAGCTGCGAGAATTGGCAGTTTGCAACTTGTCACATTCAAATTTGTTTTATTCACACCAGCATTACGGTTATGACAACATTACTCTGCCTGAATTATTCCTCACATGTACAACTGCAGGCACACACACACACACACACACACACACACACACACACACACACACACACACTTGAAAAAGAAAAAAGAATATAAATTAAATAAATAGATAAGTAAAACGAAAGTAAAATTGAAACGAAAAATAGTTGAAGATAAGCCTAGGTGGTTGATGACGTCACACGAGGAAAGTTGAAGATGTCAGATGTCTCTTTTCTTAATAATTAATAATTTTTCATAACATTACGTTCAAATCGGTAAAGATAGTCATATGAACGAACTAAAATCATGGAAAATAATTTAATATTAATATATCAGAGTCGTAATTCATTAATATTTCATAGCGCATAAATTAAATATAAATAGACCTCGGGCAACCACACTATGGAGGTCATTGTCAAACCGGAGGCAGTGAGTTTCAATTACCGTTCAGCTGTCGTGGAGGGAGTATGTGTAATATATTTTTTTAACATGTATAATAATAAAGCTTAATTCTTATTTAAATTTGTACCATGGATAAAAAAAATAGCTGTAGTACAAGTAAAATTTGGCTTGTTAGTTCACTGCTGCAAATGTATACAGCCTCGTTCAACATTCAATTGCCTATTGTTATTGTTCCCTATACCGCTGGTGACGTCACGCCTAATGCCCAGTTGAGGGAATCTTTTTTCGGGTACTTTTTTGTTGAACAGTATTTGACGCTGAAATTATTCTGCAAAAACAAACTTTTTTTTTCAGAGTTTATCCACTTTTGGGTAAAACTCCATAATAACAATGAAAAAAAGTTTATCTGGAGTGGAAGTGTGTGTGTGCGTGTGTGTGTGTGTGTGTGTGTGTGCGTGTGGTCACATAACACAGAAATATATACAAATAAGCGCGCACACACATACACACACACACACACACACACACACACATACACACACACACACACACATACACACACACACACACACACACACACACACACACACACACATACACACACACACACACACACACACACACACACACACACACACACACACACACACACACACACACACACACACACAAAACACGACGGAAAATCTGCACAGTCATGTTTTTGAAAGAGTCTCTCACTGTAGTCACAACGGCATATTTCCCATTAATTTAAGGTCCATCCATCTCTGTTGCGCCCAGACTGGTGGTGGTAATGGTGGTGGTAATGGTGGTAGGGGTGCTAGTGAAACTCAGGACACACACACACACACACACACACACGGTCGCCCTGCCTAGGATTGGTAGCTACATATGACCACTGTTACAATCACCTCAGTCAGCATATTAATGTATATATCCTAAATCCATTAGCACAAGTCAGATTAATTAGCCTTAGCTTGAATATTCCATAGGGGTGAGGGGAGTGAGGAGGTAAGAATTTGAGGGTAGGAGGAAGGGTGAGGGGGTAGGGAGTGAGGGTAGAGGTGTGGTGAGAATGGGGGGTGAGGGGGGTGAGGAGGTGGGGTGAGGGTAGGAGGGGTGAGGGGTGGGAGGAAGGTGAGGGGTAGAGGTGAGGTGGTGGGGGTGTGTGAGGGGAGATGGGGGTGAGGGACGTGGGAGGGAAGGGGGTGAGGGGGTGGGAGGGAAGGGGTGAGGAGGGTAGAGGTGAGGGGGTAGAGGTGTGGTGAGGGAGATAGGGGGTGAGGGACGTAAGAGGTGAAGAGGGACCAATCCTAACCTCTCTATCCTCATTTCAGATCAATTTCCTCCTACAAATTAGTACAGGTAACCGAACCATACCTGTCCTAAGTCGAGATCACGTCTGGGGACACACTGGCTCCAGAGGGGAATAATTCACTTCATTTACTTACACAGGTAGACAAATCGATGGGGGCCATTTATACCCAGGTAGTAGTAGCAATTAGCGACGACTTTCAACCCGAGTGTGAAGCTTCAAGTGGCAGATGTATTTAAAGTGACTCGAGGTTTAAGTGGTGTTTCCTCTACACACTCCTCTTAGGTTAATTGATATTCAAGGTGAGGTATTCAGGTAGTTACCCAAAGCTCTTCACTCACTCACTCACTCACTCACACGATCACTAAATTAAAAGTAAATCTCTATAACTGTTACAGACATTCACTCATATCCAAGCTGGTTCCTCCGTCACTCTCATTCTTTGACGGTCGAGCTGAGTGTTAGTGCTCTACCAGAAACTCACACTGTCACTCACAACTCACTATATTCGACAGGGCCCTCACACAGTCACTCACAACTCACTATATTCGACAGGGTCCTCACACAGTCACTCACAACTCACTATATTCGACAGGGCCCTCACACAGTCACTCACAACTCACTATATTCGACAGGGACTTCACAAAGTCACTCACAACTCACTATATTCGACAGGGTCCTCACACAGTCACTCACAACTCACTATATTCGACAGGGTCCTCACACAGTCACTCAACTCACTATATTCGACAGGGGCCCTCCCACAGTCCCTCACAACTCACACCTGTTGACAGGGCCCTCACACAGTCACTCACAACTCACTATATTCGACAGGGCCCTCACACACAGTCCTCCACAACTCACTATATTCGACAGGGGTCCTCACACAGTCCACTCACAACTCACTATATTCGACAGGGTCCTCCACACAGTCACTCGCTCCTCTATTCGACAGGGCCCTCACACAGTGTAGCTCATTAACATTCTACGAGAAACAAAGCACAGGAACCCCCCCTCCCAGCTGACTGTTATTCAACAGGACCCTCCCACAATGCCCCTCCCTCCACCCCCTTCTATTCCTCACCCCCCCCCCAGCACTCCTCACAGCTACATAAGACTCCCTCACAGCTACATAAGGCGACTCGTGTCTCTTTCATAGCTTAGTAAAGTCCCATGAATACTAATAAAGTATATATAGCGTCCAGTATATTTGGCAGCTTGTGTGGGGCAGCTGAGAGAGGCGTTTATGTGGGTCTTAATTGGTGGAGGTAGCGTGTAGGGCCGAGTTTCTCTGTCTCTATTACCAGTATGAACACTATTCATCACTACAGTCTATGTGTATGTGTAACTGGATCCTGGACGTACACACACACACAGATACATAAATACACACAGATATATTAAAGACAAACCTACATACACAGACCTCCACACACACACACACACACACACACACACACACACACACTACACTCATCATTTCTGTATAAAACCAAGACCCAACACCAGTTTCTATCACATATCCACGAATTTCACTTTAAATCGTCAATGATAAAACTCGTCACAACACCAGAATGAACATAATTTTCCATCATATATCGAAGGAAATTCTCTCTATATCGTCCAGCTGCTGCCTTTCTGTGTTAATGATAGAGGCACAGTTTAAGGCCTAGTATATATTGCAACATATTCTCTTAGATACAGCAATGAATTGTTTACTTTGGCGCGAAGTGGGAGGGAGTGAGAAGGATGGGAGGAAGGGGAGAGGGTGGGAGGGAGGGAGCGGGGTGAAGTGGTGATGGAGAGGGGTGGTGGGAGGGGGTGAGAGGAGGTGAGGGGGAGGGGAGAATGGTAGGTTGAGAGCTGTATCTGATACTGTTTTACAATGAACTATTTTTGGCTCTCTCTCTCTCTCTCTCTCTCTCTCTCTCTCTCTCTCTCTCTCTCTCTCTCTCGCTCTCTCCTTCCCTTAATCAGTATTTTTCCATTTCTTATATTACATAGAACACTAGCATAGTGAGTGTGTGTGTGTGTGTGTGTGTGAGTGTGTGTGTGTGTGTGTGTGTGTGTGTGTGTGTGTGTGTGTGTGTGTGTGTGTGTGTGTGTGTGTGTGTGTGTGTGTGTGTGTGTGTGTGTGTGTGTGTGTGTGTGTGTTTACTGATAGAATTTGATCACTTTTTATGGCACAAAAATCGATACCGACACACTGTCAATGGTTAAGGCGCTGACTGACAGACAGACGAACCAGGAGTCAATCAGACATAGATAAATAGATAGATAGATAGATAGATGCAGTACACTAACATCACCAACAAATTCAACACTCCTTTTTTTACCCACTCAATAATCTACAACTCTGTCAATATCTGTTTCATCGTGGCCCGTCACACACCACGATAGGTATTCCAGGTAAACAGGTAAAGGTGTTCCGGGTCCAGGTAAACGGGTGAGGGAGTTCAGGTATTCAGGTAAACAGGTGAGGGAGTTCAGGTATTCCAGGTAAACAGGTAAGGTGTTCAGGTATTCCAGGTAAACAGGTAAGGTGTTCAGGTATTCCAGGTAAACAGGTAAGGTGTTCAGGTATTCCAGGTAAACAGGTAAGGTGTTCAGGTATTCCAGGTAAACAGGTAAGGTGTTCAGGTATTCCAGGTAAACAGGTAAGGTGTTCAGGTATTCCAGGTAAACAGGTAAGGTGTTCAGGTATTCCAGGTGTTCAGAGTAAATTCTTATTAGAGGGATCAGGTGTTGGCGTTGACCTTCCATCCAAGGCTTAAAACTTTTCTCAAGTCCTGCCGAATAAAGATCTCTTCAGGTCTTTTAACGATAAAGCTTTGGAGATCCTTCGGCTTAAAGTATTTGATATACTTAAGGTTAAGTATTTGAGATCCTAAAGTATTTGGTATCCTTCAGGTTAAAGTATTTGAGATCCTAAAATATTTGATATCCTTCAGGTTAAAGTATTTGAGAACATTGAGGTAAAAGTATATGAGATCCTTTCAACAGTATAGGACCTGCAGCTTAGACACTATATCCTTCAGCTTAAACACTATATCATTCAGCTTTCAACAGAGCAGGACCTTCAGCTTAAACACTATATCCTTCAGCTTTCAACAGTGTAGGACCTTCAGCTTAAACACTATATCCTTCAGCTTTCAACAGTGTAGGACCTTCAGCTTAAGCACTACAGATCCTTCGGCTTTAATATTTGAGATATTTTATAGGATAGCTCTTGAAGGATTTCAGTTTAAAGGATATTAAGTCCTTGAGGATCGAAGCAATTGCAGGTCAAATTATTGGCTCCCTCACCCATCCACCCCGAGAGAGACCCAAATGTGTGTAAGAATGTGTGTTGAGTTAAAGAGAGTTCCAACGACTTTAGTAATGGTTAAAGTGAGGCACAATGAGACGGTAGTTGGAAGGACTAAATTGGTGTTCTTTGTTAGTGATGAGCTGAACTAAACCATACCTTCCAAGAGTGATGGAAAGTGTGAGAGCACCTGCGTAATTGGCGATGAAATAACGATAGAGCCAATATACTGGAGAAGCTGAAATAGAAACGCAATACGCACAAGAACAGTAGTGACCAATTTAGAAGCTGAGGCAAATGTAAAAATGGTGCGCTAGAGTGGAGTAGTGGCCAACTGATGGACTTAGGCGGATGCGAGATTGGCGGAAAAGAATGGAAAAAAAAATTAGAGACGCATTCCTTTAATACCGGGTTAGGATGCTGTCTCAGGCCGTAAGCCATTCCCACCTCGAGGGAGACAAGTTAGGAAGAGGATTTGGGTGGGAGTTAAATTCGACTTTAGTAGAATTAAAAGGAAAAATAAGCTACCGAAAGAAAAAACAAAACAAATGACTGTCTCAATATCAAGTTACCTATATATTGATTAAGGTGAGGATAGAGTTATAAGAATTCTTGATATGTTTCAATGTAAGAATATAACCAGGTTTTAATTAGTCTTCCCAGGATGAACTTATTTACCTTTTATAGGGAATAAGAGTAAATATTTCTCAGGTAGACAAGTATTTTATTAATATTATTGATGATTAATATATTTAATTAATTTTAGTCTCTCTTTCTTCATCTTTCTCTGATGTGGTGTTCCTTCTCTCCATTTCTCCTTGTCTCTCCAGGCTTTTCCTCACTGTCTCTCTCCCTCTCTGCTTGTCTCTTTCTTTCTCTCTCTCTGGCAGCTTTGTATTATTCTTATCCTTTCTATCTCTCTTTCTTGTGCCATTTCTATCTCTCTCTAACACAAGTAAAATTAAAAACTTCTGTCTGTCTCTCTGTCTGTCCCTTGCCATCTCTTCCTTTCTGTCCCATTCTGTCTCTCTAACACTAGTAAATTAAAACCTTCTGTCTGTCTGTCTGTCTCTCCCTTGCCATTTCTTCCCTCCCGTCTCTCTCCACGCCAGCATCCCAGGAGCATCAGCGCCCAACTCAAACACTTGTAGTATTTGCTACTCTCCCTCTCTCTCTCTCTCTTCCTGGCAGCGAGTGTGTGCTTTATGATGCTCCAGTCCTCTCAACCTCCTTTATCTCACATGGAGGGAGAGAGAGAGAGAGAGAGAGAGAGAGAGAGAGAGAGAGAGAGAGAGAGAGAGAGATAACATTACTACAATATGCCTTTGTCTCGCACATAAGGAAGTGAAGAAGCTCTCACTAATATCTCCAAAAACAAATATCTCTTTGGAGACTTGAGACGGAGATCCTGTTTAATCTCTCTAATCTCCCGTCTCTCTCGGAGGTCAACTGAGGCCTCTCTCACTGTATCTCTGTCTCTAACTTGGAGGTAAATGAAGCCTTTGTTTATAACCACCTCTCACTGTCTCTCTCACTGTATCTCTGTCTCTCACTTGGAGGTAAATGAAGCCAATGCTTACATCCTTCTCTCACTGTTATACTCTCTCACTTGGAGGTAAACTTCCATCATCTCCTCTTTCTCTTCTCCTCTTACTCTTCCTCCTCCTCCTCCTTCCATCTCCAACCTTCGTGAACCAACAGACAGTCAGAACAAGCAGAGAGTCGTGTTTCAAGACAAGCAGATGAACCTCCCCACCATCACCTCCTCCTCCTCCTCTTCCTCTTCCCTGCTCCTCTTCTTCTCTTCCTTCTCCTCTTCCATCCTCCTAGATCACGAGAGAGGGGCAGACGAAGCTGTGGGTTGTGTTTCAGGACAGCTTGATGATTGTGTCAGCTTGAATCTATAGTGACAACTATAGTGCTGGTGGACCCTGGCTGAGACACTACCAGCTGAAACCATCTGAGACACTTGGGTATCGAGTCTCTCTCTCTCTCTCTCTCTCTCTCTCTCTCTCTCTCTCTCTCTCATTCACTATTTTACTGTTTTTAACTTCTGTTTGTTTCTTTTATTGCCTGTTTTTCTTCCTGATTTTCTTTTCTTATCTCTTCGTTGTGTTTTTGTTGCTCACTCGTTACCTTTATATATTTCTCTCTCTTCTTTCTTTATTTCCCTTTCACTCCCTGCTCTATCTATCTATCTATCTCGACCTTTATTTCTCTCTCTTTACTGTGACAACTCTGGTCGTCTTGGCCTCACTGAGACTCAGCAGCTGTGGCTAATTGGGACAAGATACTGAGTCCGTCTCTATCTGTCTCGTTGTGTTCTCTATCTCTCTCTCTCTCTTTCCCTCCCTCTCTCTCTCTCTCTCGTCTTCCCCTCATGAATTAGTAAAAGAAGCGACAAAGGATTAAGTTACAACACTAGTTTTCTTACATTCTTTCCCTTCTCTTTTTTCTCTCTCCTCCTTCTTCCTCCCCTCTCCCTCCGTTCTCCTCCCCCCCTCTCCCCCTTCTCTTCTTCCCCTTCCAAAACAGGTAGAGACAGTAAGAGGCAGCACAAGACTGTCGGGAACTTCGTCTTGAATCCCCTTGACGTCTGTGCAAATACTGTGGGACCCTGACCAACACCCTCCACCAGTAAGATCTGATCTCAACCCACACGTCTTGCCTCCCTCTCTCTCTCCTTCACCCCCTCTCTTCGTAACGTCCCTCTTTCTTTCACCTCCCTCTCCTCCTTCATCTCCCTCTCTCCTTCATCTCCGTCTGTCCGTAAAGTCCCTCTCCTTCTCACCCCTCTCTCCTTCACCCCACTCTCTCACTTCCACTCTCCTTCACCCCTCTCTCCTTCACCCCACTCTCTCACCCCCTCTCCTTCACCCCCCTCCTTCACCCCCCACCTCCTTCACCCCCACTCTCCTTCTCACCCCCTCTCCTTCACCCCCACTCTCCTTCACCCCCCACTCTCCTTCTCACCCCTTTCTCCTTCACCCCCTCTCCTCACCCCCCTCCTTCACCCCCCTCTCATAATATAACCAAAATACACCAATATAAGTCTGTATTACATAACTCATATAGTTCATAATTATAAGAGAAATAAAAAAAAAATTATGGGTTTCAATTTGTTAGCGTCACCCGGAGCTCACTGTAAACAAAATGTTAGGTTAGGTTAGGTTAGGTTAGGTTAGGTTAGGTTAGGTTAGGTTAGTGATTCAATTAGTCCTATGTTAGATTTGGTTGCTTCTGGGTGTTTTAGGTCGATTTAATTTGATGAAGTTAGAATGTGTTTTTTGGGGCATATTTGAAGTTTTTTTATGTGTATATTTCCATCACACCCTTGTCGCCCCTAAAGTGTGTGTGTGTGTGTGTGTGTGTGTGTGTGTGTGTGTGTGTGTGTGTGTGTGTGTGTGTGTGTGTGTGTGTGTGTGTGTGTGTGTGTGTGTGTGTGTGTGTGTGTGTGTGTGTGTGTGTGTGTGTGTGTGTGTGTGTGTGTGTGTGTGTGTGTGTGTGTGTGTGTGTGTGTGTGTGTGTGTGTGTGTGTGTGTGTGTGTGTGTGTGTGTGTGTGTGTGTGTGTGTGTGTGTGTGTGTGTGTGTGTGTGTGTGTGTGTGTGTGTGTGTGTGTGTGTGTGTGTGTGTGTGTGTGTGTGTGTGTGTGTGTGTGTGTGTGTGTGTGTGTGTGTGTGTGTGTGTGTGTGTGTGTGTGTGTGTGTGTGTGGTGTGTGTTGTGTGTGTGTGTGTGTGTGTGTGTGTGTGTGTGGTGTGGTGTGTGTGTGTGTGTGTGTGTGTGTGTGTGTGTGTACCTACCACTCAGACGTTCACTAGACCGTACACACACAATCCCTTATGAAGAGCCCTGACCTCCTCATCCCTGTATCAACCCATTATGACAACTGGAGGCCATTTGTTCCCCCTGACACACTCCTCACTAGCCATAATTACCCTCTGAACCCAAATTAAACCCTGATGACGTTATTACCGACCCGTAATGACCTTGTTAGTGACCCCAAACCACCCTAAAATATCGTGAGAATTCTGGTTAAGTCTCTAATTATCCGCTGGTTAGTTATCCCCTTAAATTGTTAGTCAAGAAAATGATAATGATATTCACAGTGATGTTAATTTTCTCTACGGATCTCTTGAGTACTCTTTGATGTCTTTCCTGACGATTAAGATGACTCCCTGTCCTCCTCTTCCTCCCCCAGTACCTCTTGTCGATGCTAAAGTACTCTTGATTAGGTCTCGTGTCCTCTCATGCGCCTCAAACTTGTCCTCGTCTTATGGCCTTCACAAAAAGCATCCTTGATTACCCATGGTATCCGCCCTCAAGCTCTGGGACCCACTCATATCCTTGTTTATTGCCTCTTGACACCCACGACCTCTCTCTCTCTCTCTCTCTCTCTCTCTCTCTCTCTCTCTCTCTCTCTCTCTCTCTCTCTCTCTCCATCTCTCTCTCTCTCTCTCATGATGACCTTGTTCACGACCTCCTGATGACCCCTGATGACCCCTGATGATTCTGCCCCAAGAGCATCTCACGGCCACGTTACCACCTTCCGCTCCTCCAGATCCTAAGGAAGGCGGATGAAGGAAATGGTGATAAAAGATGATGGAATGGTGGAGGCAAGATGGATGTGTGGAGGCTGCCGACCTTCTCAAACACCCACCACCACAACTACCATCATCACCAACCACCACTACCCATCCCCACCTATCATTACCTACTACCACCCACTAGCCCTACCCACACCCACCCACCATCACCCCCACCCACCATCACCACCTACTACCACCTCACCACCACCCACCATCTACTACCACCATCACTGTATCGTAAACATGATTTCATTAAACTGTTTTTCCCCCCATTCCCTCCCCTTTCCCCCAAGATTCTCAACACCAAGCTACTCCAGGTGACTCGGAAAATCTCAAACAAACAAATAAACAATATCTTCTGAAGGTAATAAAGCAGTGTAATAATGTTGTGTTCGTGTATCGTTCAGGTTTCTTCTTCCCCCTTGAGGTCAGTTAGTGTGTTCTGGAGTTGCTGACACGACTCAGGGCATCACGACCTGACTTATTAGTAGTATTTATTTGACCTGCGTCTCCCTTCGTTGTGTCCACTTACAAGTTTTCTCTCGTAATTTTCTTTTGTGTTGTGATAAAAGTTTGTCATTTCTGTTTTGTTATTATTAGCTGAGTTTTGTTATTTTTGTTAAAGATTATTTTCCTCGTTATATCTATTGCTGTTAGTTGATCAAAAGTAACCTAACCTAACCTAACCTAACCTAACCTAACCTAACCTAACCTAACCTAACCTAACCTAACCTAACATAACCTTACCTAACCTAACATACTTAACATAATCTAACCTAACCAAACAGTCTAACCTAACCCCAAATAACCAAATTTAATCTGATATAACATAGCTTTTACTAAGCTAACTTAATCTAATATAACCAAACATAATCTAATCTAACCTAGGATAACCTAACCTAACCTAACTCAACAATGGAGCATTTATATAGACACAATAACGTTGTAATTTGCATATTTTATCATACAAGGTGAATCTTTAATTACAATGACCAGGTAAATATTTAATTAGCATACACAGGTAATTATCTAATTGGAATGACCAGGTAAATATTTAATTAGCATACACAGCTAATTAGTCAGTTAGGTTTCCCAAGGTAATTCTTTAATTATAATCCACAGGTGAGCCTTTGATTATAACCCACAGGATTTCATTAATTAGAATCTACAGGTAATTCTTCAAAAAAAATCTAGCTACTTATTTAATTAACATCAACAGAATAATATTTAATAAGAATCCACTGACACATTTCTTTCAGTCATAATCCACAGGTGAGTCTTTAATTAAAACCTACAGGTACTTCATTAACTATAATCCACCTGTAATCCTTTAATTAAAATCCACAGGTAATTCTTTTAATGAGTATTCACAAGGATTTCTTTTAATTAAAACCCACAGGTAATGATTTAATTAAAATCCACGGGCTACAGGTAGGAGAAGGTGCTCCTAACTTTCCATTTTCTTTAAGTTTGGAAGCTTTTGGTGGAGGGAAGCTCTTGGTGGGGGAAACTCTTGGTGGGGAGAAGCTCTGGTGGGAGAGCTCTTGGTGGGGTCTTGGTGGAAACTCTTGGTGGGAGAAGCACTTGGTGGGGAGAAGCTCTTGGTGGGAGAAGCTCTTGGAGGAGCTCTTGGTGAGGGAAGCCTTGGTGGGGAAACCTTGGTGGGGGAACCTTGGTGGGGGAGAAGCACTTGGTGGGGAGAAGCTCTTGGTGGGGAGAAGCTCTTGGTGAGGGAAGCCTGGTGGGGAAGCTCTTGAGCCTTGGTGGGAGAAGCTCTTGGTGGGAGAAGCCTTGGTGAGGGAAGCTCTTGGTGGGGGAAGCTCTTGGTGGGGAAGCTCTTGGTGGGGAAGCTCTTGGTGGGGAAGCTCTTGGTGGGAAGCTCTTGGTGGTAAGCTCTTGAGTGAGGAAGCTCTTGGTGGGGAGATGCCTTGTGGAGCTCTTGGTGAAGCTCTTGGTGGAGCCTTGGTAGCTCTTGGTGGGGAAGCTCTTGGTGGGGAAGATCTTGGTGGGGAAGTTCTTGGTGGGGGAAGCTTTGGTGAAGCCTGGTGGGGAAGCTCTTGGTGGGGGTAGATCTTGGTGGGGAAGCTCTGGTGGGGAAGCTCTTGGTGGGGGAAGCTCTTGTAGCTGTTGGGGGGAAGCTTGTGGTGGGGAAGCTGTTGGTGGGGAAGCTGTTGGTGAGCAAGGTGGGAGCTCTTGGTGGTTGGTTGTTTTTCTCAACCAGTTTTTCCTTGATGATCTTGTTGGAGAAATCCCAAGTGATCATGATTAATTACCTCCTAGACCATCTTACTTAAATAGTGTTACGGTGATAATCTCTCTCTCTCTCTCTCTCTCTCTCTCTCAATCTTCGTTTTTCTTATCTCTAGCTGTCCCACTTTCTTTCTCCCTCTCACATTTTTCCTTCCGTTATCCCTCTCTCTGTTTTTCTCACTTTCTTTGTTTCCTCCTCTTTTCTTATTATCTTGCTTTTACAGTCTTCATTCTCCCTGTCTTTCTTTTCCCATCTGTCTTAGAAAATAAGTTCTCCCGCCCTCTATCTCTCGCTTTTCTCTTTCTCTCTCTCTCTCTCTCTCTCTCTCTCTCTCTCTCTCTCTCTAACCAGCGGTTGTTTAAGTCTCGCTGTTGCCTCGTTGTGTGAAGTCTGTCATCACGGGTCACAAAAATATCGCCAGGCCCTAAACCCCGGCCACTGAGAGCTCCTTTCAGACCTTCCTTATCTGCAAGGCATGAGAGAGAAGAGCCTCCTCCTCCTCCTCCTACTCCTGGTTTTTCCTTCTGCTCTTACTCATCCTCCTTCTCCTACTCTTCTTCCTCCTTCTCCTACTCTTCTTCCTCCTCCTGCTCTCCTCCCTCCTGCTCTTCCTCCTCCCTCCTACTCTTCTTCCTCCTCCTGCTCTTCCCCTCCTCCTCCCTGAACCAGTAGCAGCATCATCATTACTACCTCTTCCTTTGCTTCTTCCTTCTCCTCTTCCTACGAACCACCAATGCTACCATCACCTCCTCCTC
>NW_024730202.1:562500-567500 GCF_018991925.1 Homarus americanus | reverse complement strand
CGCTGTTAAACTTTATCACTAGCTAAATTATCTTAGATTTTGCCCTCAAGCTGTGTTAAGTAGCTGCCGGGTCCTGCTGTTATCCGCTGTGCTGTAAAATTTGTACCGAGTGTTGGTGCTGTGTTGCTGTGCTTTGTAATATTTTAAGGGAAGGTTTGTGTTGGTTTTTCTATATTGCTGTGTTGGTTTATGCTGTGTCATGTACTATGTCGTGTTTTCCTGTGTTGCTGTAAAATGTATAACTATTTTCCCTGCTGTGTTGTAGCTTTGTTTGTTTTGCTGTCACTTTACTGTGCATATTGTTAGCATATCTCAGATAACAGCTAACCATAGTTGTTAGATTAACTTAAAGTAACCACAACGTCTTGTTAACTAACCACAGCTAACATCTTAGCTCATATTAACAACATTAACTTATCCTAGCTTATATAACCCACAAAGTTAACTTAGACAGCTTTCATATTAGCTCACCTTAACTCACTACAAATGTTAAACAAGATAAAATAAAATAACTTATCTCAAGTTAACCCAACCTAAACTAACCCCACCATACTTGTTAAAATTATCACCAATGGTATATATATATATATATATATATATATATATATATATATATATATATATATATATATATATATATATATATATATATATATATATATATATATATATATATATATTTCTTCGTTCTTAAAAGTGAGAATCCAAGCCGCCATCTTGGTACGCTGGGCGGTTCAAGGACAATAATATATAACGTAAACAATGCCATTTTCTGACTGTATTTCGCCGAGTCTGAGTCCACATTTTTCCGCGACTCCTCCAGGTTTTCAGGAGGCCTTAATGGCCGCTAGATGAAGACCTGGAAGAGCTAACGAAAAGGAGGAGGAGAGAGAAAACGAAAGAATGAAATGTGATGAAATAAAAGAGAAAGAGAGTAAGAGAGAGAGGGATAGATTTTTCTCGAAGGGAAGAAATAAGTGAGAGAGATAATGAGAACGAATGGGAGGAAGTGGCACAGATGGCGAGCACAAACGGAAGGAATAAATAAGGCAAGGGAGAATAAATGGATGATATATATGAGAATTTCCAGGGAGAGAGGGAGATAAAGAAGTCAAGTTATGGAAGGAAGGAAGGGAGTGTAGGGGGGTGGGGGAGGGGGTGAGTGAGGGGGGTGGGTAGGGGGTGAGGGTGTGGGAGGGGGGAAAGGGTGAGGGGTAGGAAAGGGTGAGAGGTGAGGAGGATGAGGGTGAGGGGGGGAAAAGTGAAGCAGCAAGAGAATGTTATTCTTGTGCACCACTAGCGACTTGTAAGCACTGTGTACAGTGCTGAGAGAGAGAGAGAGAGAGAGAGAGAGAGAGAGAGAGAGAGAGAGAGAGAGAGAGAGAGAGAGAGAGAGAGAGAGTACACCAGCCAACAACAACACTAACAACCACAACAATAACCAACAACCAACCACAACTCACTCACAACCAACCAGAAACAAAGACCTGGACGAGTCACACATACATCAGAGTGTGGGAGGACT
Source organism: Homarus americanus (assembly GCF_018991925.1). Taxonomy (NCBI): domain Eukaryota; kingdom Metazoa; phylum Arthropoda; class Malacostraca; order Decapoda; family Nephropidae; genus Homarus; species Homarus americanus. The sequence goes on along the minus strand of NW_024730202.1, from coordinate 565,975 downwards.
GAGTTAAGTCCCAGGTCGTGTACACTGTGATGGATGTATGGAAAAAATGATTAATTATTCTATGACTAAACCACTTCTCTCACCCCCCTCACCCTCCCACCTCTCACATTACTGAGATTAATTAAGGTGGTCTGTCTGTCTGTCTGTCTGTCTGTCTGTCTCTTCAGGTCCTTCTCTCTGGTGTGGGATCTGATTTTGAATATCTCTCTCTCTCCTTGTTTGATGAGTCAGGAGTATGATGTGCTGACGCCTCTGGCTGCTGACCTCATTAGTCTGACAGTCGGGCTCAGTTATATGAAGGCGTCATAATGGAGGCTGATGACTGGCGATGGTCGAGTTATAAGACTCATCTGCTTATGATGCTCTTAGGTGTGTGTGTGTGTGTGTGTGTGTGTGTGTGTGTGTGTGTGTGTGTGTGTGTGTGTGTGTGTGTGTGTGTGTGTGTGTGTGTGTGTGTGTGTGTGTGTGTGTGTGTGTGTGTGTGTGTGTGTGTGTGTGTGTGTGTGTGTGTGTGTGTGTGTGTGTGTGTGTGTGTGTGTGTGTGTGTGTGTGTGTGTGTGTGTGTGTGTGTGTGTGTGTGTGTGTGTACTGCAGCAGCATCAGGAGAGAGAGAGAGAGAGAGTGTGTGTTTTGGATTCACAGTATTGCCAAAAGTTTGCTGTATATTTCAAGTACGGCTAGTTGAGAATGAAAGAGCAACGTTAAATTGATTCTTGAAATGCAGTGTTACAGTGATCTCTCTCCCTCTCTCTCTCTCTCTCTCTCCTGACGCTGTTGCACTACACACACACACACACACACATGGTAAAGTAACATATTCAGATAAAAGTTGAAAATGTGTAAAAGTTATTGAAAGGACAAGTTGATCATAAGTTATATAATTCCTGCTACTTGTTGAAGTTTACGAGGGGAAATTTGTGTGCGTAAAAAGAAAAAAAAACCCTTTTGGCTGAATTTATTTTATTTATTATTATTATTTTTTTTTCCAATTCACGGGAAGAAATTAGATGATTTGTGACTGACTGACTAAAAACAGGTGTTAATAGATGGTACCATGATAGGTAATTGTGGGTTATAGAATCTCCTTACATGACTTGACCCAACCTGCCCTGCCCCGCCCTGCCCTGCCCTGCCCTGCCCTGCCCTAACCATTTCCAAAAGTGTAAATACTCCGGTGACGAAAATTCAAACCAAACCGACCAGAGAACAGAATCCTTACACGAGCAAAATCATAGAAATAAATAAATAAAAAAAATCAATGAAGAATCTAAAAATAAAAAAAAATAAAATACAATAATAGGATGAAGTAATCAGCCTTCAATTTTTGTTCCATTAACGTGATTAAAAAAAAGTGGTATTTTGTTCAGCTGAAAAAAAAACTATATAAGTGTTTGGAACTATTATTTAAAAGAGGATTTGGATTCGATAGAAAAAATATATAGAAAGCGAAATGATGATGTGATTTTCTCTTTTGTTTTTAGAAAGTTGATGATATTTCTACGTTGATTTATACTATAGCTCTCAGGTCTAGTAATATATTGGGGATATAACTCTTTAATTAGAGCTATAAAGAGCAACATAATGCTCTATAAGTCTTTAACTACAGCAACGAAGAAAATGATTTATTTAGAGCCACACACACACATACACGTACTCGCACACACACACACACACACACACACACACACACACACACACACACACACACACACACACACACACACACACACACACACACACACACACGATGTAATTGAAATACCAAAAATTCCAGGAATATTTCAGATTTCAACGCGTATTTATATCACATTTTACACAGCAACAAGCCACACCTACAGTACTTTAACCCCACGAGGGAAAAAAGTAACTGAACCGCATCATTGATCACAAAACAAACTTTATTTAACTTAACCTAACTTAACCTAGTCAATCCTAACTTACCCAAACCTAATTTAGCGAATTGTAACCAAACCAAAACCTAACCTAACCTAACCTAACCTAACCTAATCCAACCTAACGTAACCTAATCTGTAACCTAACCTAACCTAACCTAACCTAACATTAAATTTATTTTTGAAACTCGTGAATATATTACTGTTGGGGATTTTCTCTCCTCAAAACGACGTTAAATAATGTTTGGAAATGTGTGTGTGTGTGTGTGTGTGTGTGTGTGTGTGTGTGTGCGTGTGTGTGTGTGTGCGTGTGCGTGTGCGTGTGTGCGTGTGTGTGTGTGTGTGTGTGTTTCACTATTACAAACACTCATTCACTCAACCTAACATACTGGCTGTCACTCAAATTAAAAACAAAATATCACAAGTAAAATATTAACATAAAAAATAACATCATACAATAAATATACATCCAAGTGAATAAATATTTTCCTATTATTTATTTCAGTGAATTAGTGAAAAACAATATAAAAATCCTTCTCAAAATATTCAACACGGGAGAAAGTTATTCATCCAAGTTATAACCTATTCAATTACATTATGCAAATTATTGTTGTTTAGTTATTAGTCTCAATGCAAACACGAATGATGAATCACTTTTTGTAATAACGTGTTAAGAGGAAATAATCGAAAAATTGAATATTCATAGATTTTTAAATTAATTTACTCGTCAAAAAATTGTCAAGCGAACCACGAACAGCGAACACTAGAGGCGGTGGTGGTGGTGATCGCTTTCATGAGTGTCTCTCTCTCTCTCTCTCTCTCTCTCTCTCCCTTCCTTCCTTATTTCCTTCCTTATTTCCTTCCTTTCTTCCGTCCTTCCTTCCCTTCTTACCCACCCTTTCCTCTCCATTCCTTTCCTCCTCCTCCTTACACCACCCTCCTTCTTCCCTTTCATATTCCTTACCTCTCATATTCTTTCATCTTCTCTTCCTACCTCACTTCCTTCTATCCTTATTTCCTTCTTTCTTACCCTCACATCCCTCTCTTTATCTCTCTCTCCCCTTTCTCCCTTTCCTGCCCCCTCTCTCACCTGCAAGGGCATTAAATCAAGGCATAAAAAGTTAGCTAAGAGTGACTTTCCTGCTATATATAGCTACCAGGAGACGGTGTAAATTTGTTTAACACCCAACAAGTTTATAGGTGTGTGTGTGTGTGTGTGTGTGTGTGTGTGTGTGTGTGTGTGTGTGTGTGTGTGTGTGTGTGTGTGTGAATAAGACAGACAGATAGACAGACACACACACACACACACACAGTCTCCAACTTTTATTACACCAAAAACGACCAAGAGAAAAACTAAAACAAATATGACCATTGTAACATTTTTATGGCATCAAACACTTGGAGTGAAGATTATTATTGTGTACAATAGTTAATACGTTCATGTACACACGTTATTACCCATGAATACGTACTCAAACACGCACACACAATGCACACATATTTAAGTACACGTACACAAGTCTATACACACATTGGTTAGGTTAAGTTAGGTTAGATCAGGTCAGCTCAGGTTAGGTTAGGTT